>NC_046154.1:143303731-143323456 GCF_011064425.1 Rattus rattus | reverse complement strand
GACACCCATTCAAAGCCTGCCCACATGTGGCCCATATATATACGCAATTGATAAGATGGATGCGACAAAAGAAATTTTGAAGTGTGGTCGCTCCTGAGAGACACAGCAGAATACAGCAAATACAAAGGGCGGGAATGTCAGCAGCAAGCCACTGAACTGAGAATGAGGACCCCTGTTGAAGAATCAGAAAAGAACTGGAAGAGCTTGAAGGGCTCGGACCCTATGTACCAACAATGCCAAGCAACCAGAGCTTCCAGGACTAAGCCACTACCTAAAGACTATACATGGACTGACCCTGGACTCTGACCTCCTAGGTAGCAATGAATATCTAGTCGGCACAGTGGAAGATGAAGCCCTGGGTCATATAAGACTGAACCCCAGTGAACTAGACAGTTGGGGGGGAGCAATAGGGGAGGGTGGGAGGGAACACCCATAAGGAAGGGGAGGGGGAGGGGATGTTTGCTCGGAGCAGGAAAGGGAATAACTTTCAGAATGTATATAAAAATATTCAAGTTAATAATAATAATAAAAAAAAGAATACTATGTATTCTGTTCAACTATTACATACAAAGAGTAAAATACATATAGGTCCAATGCATCCCTTAACAGACTTAATACAATTGATTATAAATTCAAAAAAAAAAAAAAAAAAAGAAATGGCAAAACTGGTATTGTTCCCTGTAGGCACATTTCAAAATCAGTGGGTAAATGTTTAACTGGAAACTACTGACTTTCTAAAGCTGACCAACAGGAGATTGAGAGTCTCCAAGAGGGGATTTTTTTCTAAATGAATGTTCTCTGTTGTTTGTGAAAAACCACAGGTGTTATTGAGTGGTGAGAATGGACATAAAGTTGTTTTATCTATAGTTAACATGTTCATTGGTACTAAACATTCATCACCAAGCACCATTACCTCCTCATATATAATCTTTACATATATGAAAGGTAAAGGTAAAAATCTTGGAAAGAATATTCAGATAAATTCTGACAAATGTTTTTGGGTATAAAACATTAAATACAGTGCTAATAAATAACCCACTAACTCACCCTGTTTCTTGTGAATATTATGTAACTTCATGTTACCTTTCTGAAACTACTAGAATCAGGTCAATTATTTATTTGATTGACAAGTAACATTTTCCTAGTGTACAGAAAAGTGATTGAGGTCATTTAATATGGGATGATATTCCATAACTTGGTAAGAGGGGATGTGCTTGTTAATACTGTCACATAAAGTTAGCATTGAGTTGTGTTTGTCTGAATATGAATACTTCTTATATGCTTAATGAAATATAGAGGCATATTGAATGAGTTGCATATAATAAATATGATTTAGCGTGTGCTAGAGTAGCTTTGTGTAAGAGAAATTGTGCCAGTGTTTAAATTCAGGATTCCCAGAAACATATAGCTCTAAACACTTCTTCTATTTTTAGTTGAAAGTATATTCTCAAAATTTGAGTGGGAAGAATTAAATTTAAAGTAAAATAAATGTAATTACTCAAACAGTAAAAGTGACTATAAATAAGAATACTTTAAAAAGTTTACAAAGTCCTACATTATCAATCTTATTGTTTTAGTGCAATTAGGATTAAATAGTAAACATTATACCATTTATGCACTTTGTGAATGACACGTGATGACTTTACATGATTGGAGAAGGATTTGTTGTGATCTGAAATACCACAGAGTCTAACGAGGTTGGGTATATGACAGTAGTTACACCTCGGAAGCTGAGGTGGAGAACTCTGTGCTCAGAGACTCCAGTCTGCTGGTAAATTTCTTTTATGACTGAGCCTATTATGAGTGCATCATCATGTGTATCTTTTACACTAGAAAGTAACTTTCAATCGTTTCTTTAAAGTATGCAATACTTCAAAGGGAACTGATGGGCATTAACTGTGTTTTTTCACTATTTGTCTTGTTCAAGTTTATTAAAACAAACAAACATGATGATGTTGTGGGTCAAAGCCAGAGTCTTGTGTATAATAGACAACTACTCTACCGGTCCATCTACCACTATGTTATTCTACAAGCCGCAGAAGCTTTTAATTTCGTGCCTTCTATTCTTTCTTAATATACCACAGATAGGATTTCAAGAATTTTCCAATTTTTTCCCCATTACCTACTCCATTTTCAAGCCACCTGAGGCCAAGTTAGCCCACAACACTCAGACACAGATAGAATCCTGTTTAGAAATTCATCAGCCTTCTGCTTATAGTTCATTCCAAATACTTACTGAAAGCCAACTGGACCACACTGGGATCACATATCACTTTGGCTTTCATATATTGTGTAGCTAATGTGAAATAGATACATAATAACTTCTCTTGTTATTACTTTGAGATGATGGAAAGATAATATGTCTCACCTTTTTTAACTGAGAGTGTAGCCAGGACTCAACAACATGTTAACTTTTATGATGTTTCAAGAGAGTGGAAAGAAGCATAAGAGATATTTCTATGCTTGAAGACATTTCAGGTAGTGTTCAGGGTTATGTGGTTTTGTTTAGTATAAATAATCATCCCATGGGCAGTATCTAGTTATGAATTTGACAATACAGACCATGGAAGTGGAAGAGCCACACATTAGCATACAGTTGGGCAGTCTATGCATGGGACATAATACAGACCAGAAATAGATAGTCTGAGAATAGCACAGGGGAGTCACATGGCAGAAAATAATCATGATAAAATTACTTTTAGAAATTATTAACTTTCAAATGAATAAATATGGTTACTTTTAAGTCTATTGAATTTAATATTTCTACAGTGGCAAAACTAAACAAATATCCTGCAGAACAGTGAAAGTGTGGCAATCAATTCTGTCACATCCCATGGAGGAAAAAGTACCAAACTGAAAATTAGTATGGAGAAAACTCAGAAGGAGAGTGGTGTCCTTGGAAGAGATGCAGACTGCTGAGTTCACTTGAGGAAGGTTCCCTGAAGCAGCAGCATCTGGAAGGAAATTAGAAAAAAGGGGGAAGCCAGACAAGTGTGGCTGGATACTTACTGCCTTAAAAGAAAGCAGGAAAGATGAGAAGACAATTCTGGAGAAGGCCTGAGCTTACACTGAGGGGTGTGGTACTGGTGGGCAAGGCAAATGATAAGCTACATGAGTCCCTGGAAGGCATTTCAAAGGAGACTAGATGAACAGGGAGTAGTCCTTTCCTAATGCCTAGTAACTGAAAGATCCCCAGAGCAGGGAGACCCTCACTCAAGTCTCAGGATGACACGACCCCCCCCCCCAAGAACTCACACAAGACCATCCTTGCTGTAATCACATGAGGTTTATCGATAGGAACCAGTGCACTGGGGTTGAGTCTCATATCTCACGCAGGGGCAGTGGAGTTCGACCCCGAGAGGCTGGAAGAAAGAGTATTTAAAGGAAGAGGCTGTGAGCCCCAGGGATGTCAAAGGGGAATGTACCACAAGTTACAGGATTGTTTTATGGCTCCAGGAGATAAGGGGACGCCAAAAGTTTTTATGGCCCCCTGGTTCCTGGAACAGAGCTACTAAATCAGGAGAAGGGTTGGGTCCTCAGGTCCTCATTATTTTTATCTCTCCTCCTGTAGGGTAAAAGTTTGTCAGAGTTGATGAAGCATCTGCATTTGAAACACATCTGGTTAAGCTTGGGCCACCCGGTTTCCTGGAATGCTCTCTGCAGGATGAAATGGCTGGAAGGCACAGTAGGGGCTTAAATATCACAGGGGCAGAACAAAGAACAGTTAATCATACCGGGTGATTAGCAAAGTAGTTCTCTTGTATTTTTAATAATCTGTCTTCCTGAGTCAGGTCCTGTTGTTGAGTTTTGGGCTAATTTAAAACTCTATCTCTCATAACATTTACTTGATGAATCCAGGAGTTTCTTGATAGCTTCCCCACGCAGGTGACTGCAGACTACTCCAACTCAGAGGTATATTCAAGTCTGCTGAAGTTCTTGCCCTTTTTCTTATTTTTTAATGCCTTGCATTTGATGCTTCTCATGCTCACCCCTCCTCTCTCTTTCCTGGTTATATTTTTTCCTTCTCCATTTGAATTGTCCTTACTTTTAAAAGAATTTTTAAACATTCAGCTTTGATAATTATTATACATTTCATGATTTTTGTTAATATCTTTATTGTTTCTATTTTTTTTAACATGTATTCTTTACATTTTTGAAGATAATGTGTGGGCACAAACCCTTGTTAGCCAGTCTTTGCTATCCCTAATGACAATTCTAAAGTTATCAAGAAATCTCAACGCTGTCCTCTATGCCTTTCTTCCTCAAGCCTCCAAGCATTTGCTTTGTCAGATTACAGTTAAATTTCTACTTCCTTTATGTTTTCACTTCCACAAGCCGATTTTACAATCATTCTTTATTTTAATTAGCATTTAGTGTGTGTGTGTGTGTGTGTGTGTGTGTGTGTGTTCATGCGTGCGCACATGCAAGCGTACACGTGCATTCATGCATGTGTGGGTCTACCATGTGTGAAGCTGTGCATAAATGCAAGTGCAGCTTGTTTTGTTGTTGTTGTTGTTGTTATTGTTGTTGTTTTTTCAGATGGTCTCTCACTGGCCCAGAGCTCAGCAAGTAAGGTGATTGGCTATTTAGCAAGCCCTAGGGACCCAGCTGTCTCTCCCTATGTTGCTGAGATTGATAACACAAACTACCATACTTAGCATTTTTAAAAATCATGTTCTCCAAATTGAACACAGGCCTTGTACTTATAGGGCAAGCACTCACTGTCCCACTGAGCTTTCTTCCTAGCCCATTTTGTAGGGCTGTCCTGATACTGCCACTTGCCTCCTGCAAGCAGACTTCTCCATGGCAATTTTACTCAACTGTTATAATTTCTGTCCTATACTGTAGTTGCCTAGACTGTGTTGTGTCCTCTAATTATAAGCCTGTATGTCACTATTATTTTGTCTTCTCTGTGTTCCAATATCTGACAAAACTGACGTCAGTGGAAAATTTCTGGCCACTGTTTCAGAATTGAGGAGTACCTCTTCAAGGTAGCCAAGGGGAAAGAGCTTGGGTGGGAGCAAGACTTGGTCTAGGTAGAAATTAGGGTGCTAACCCTAAACCTAACCAAAAGTTTACTAAAAGTTCAAACATAAATTCAAATCATATGTAAGGATATTTTAACTTCTTTTTCTATTTGTATCCCTTTACTTTCTTTCTATTACCTTATTGTTCCCCTTATTGTTTTGAATAATAACAAGGTTTACCTATATTGTCTTGAATTTACTCTGAAGCCAGAAGCTATAGAATTAAGACCTGTCCCTTAACAGCAGGGGATTATGTAAAGAGGCCCTTTTGTTTATTTTGTTTTGTTTTTTTTCTTCTTGTTTCTTTTGTTTTTTTGTTTTTTGTTTTTTCCCCCGTGGGTCCTTTTTGTTTCAGGCTTTAAGGCTAAAGGTTATTACCTAGTTTTCAGTTACAGAAAGTCACTTGCAGGAAAAGAAAAGGAAGAGACACTTTAGAAAAGGCTTCTAATTGAAATATAAATAAATAAATAAATAAATAAATAGAATAAAGGAAATATCTATCAGACTTTGTGCTCTTTTTTTTAATTTTATTTTATTAACTTGAGTATTTCTTATTTACATTTCGAGTGTTATTCCCTTTCCCGGTTTCCGGGCAAACATTTCCTAATCCCCCCCCCCTTCTTTATAGGTGTTCCCCTTCTTGAAATAGCATTTGGAGTAAGTAAACAGGCTATAATGCTCTTCTACATTGCACAGCCTCATCAACCCTTCTTAAATCTTGTAACAATCTCCACCTGTTTGACTTTTTTTTTTTAATTCCTCACATAGGGACAATTAGACAATCTCATTCTTTATAGCATCAAAACAGTAATAGCTAGAAACAATAATATGATATTTCTAGATTTATTTGGGACTATTGACACTTTTTCAGACCTTCTGGTTACAACTGGTTTAACAACAGAAACAACTATAAGTGTAATTAATCATTGCATACTTTACAAGAAGTGGGGACAGCTATAGCTCCTCAAAAAAGCAACAAGGTTTTTATATGGAGAAATGAGGAAGGACATAAGGGATGGTTTTAGCCTTTTGTTTTAAAATAAATACAACTTGTGAGGATGAGTTATAACTCAATGATATGAGGACTGTACAGACAACTCAGCCTGTATAAAACAGGATGAGAAAACAAGGCTTCGTCCCAGGGAGAGGATTGGACAAAAATTTACAAGGCAAACTTTATAATGGAAGTAAAGATCTAAAAATAATTAAACGTCCTCATGATAAAACAGGCTTGGAAAATTTAGCCTAAGGGTCACTGACAATAAGCTTTCTTTCATGAAAACTTTGCCCATCACCTAAAAATTAAATGATCAGCTATGAATTCTACAGTGGCCCCTGTCCAAGGAAAAATTGGAGGCAGTTCATCGATTAGCACAGGAACGGTTACAAGCTGGTCATATTGTTCTTTCCACTTACTTCCTCTTAGAATACAGCCTTTTTTGTGATTAAGAAAAAGTCTGGAAAATGGATATTATTACAAGATTTAAGGGAAATTAATAAAACAATGATATCTATGGGACCTACTCAGCCTGGTCTCCCTTCTTCTATACCAAAAAATTGACATATGATAGTTATTGATTTAAAGGATTGTTTCTTTACCATTCCACTAGATCCTAAAGATTGTGAGAGATTTGCTTTTAGCATTCCTTCCAAAAATTTTCAGAAGCCTTCTCATCACTATCATTGAGTTATGTTACTGCTGGAAATGGCCAATAGTCCTACTATGTGTCAGGAGTACGTAGCCTCTGGTCTAAAGCCTTTGAGGCAGAAGTATCCACAAATTCATATTGTCCATTATCTGCTCATTCCCCAACTGGGCTATTTTGACAAGATAGACAAGCTTCACCTGCAAAAACAGTGGAGAATCATCCTCAGGCCATTGCCCAATTACTGCTCAAAGCTCAAAAAATTAGCTTACAGAATTTTGATAAGGAACCAGATCTGATTATCACTCACTATACCAAAGAACAGCTACAAGGTTTGGCCCAGGGATTTACAGATTGGGCTATTTTAATGTGCACTGTTGCTAGCCAGTTTCATAATCATTATCCTGATAGTATGTTTTGTCAGTTTTTTAAAATGCATCCAGTAATTTTTCCACAAATTATTATTAATTCCCCTTTATAAAAGGCTCATTTAGTATTTACTGATGTTCCCTCCAATGGAAATGCTATGGTAGTGTCTGAAGAGAAGGTAGAGACTATAAAAATTCCTAACTATTCTGCACAGCTAGCAGAATTGAAAACTTTACAACTAGCTTTGGTCATGTTTCACAAAAAACATTGTAACATATACACTGATAGTGTGCATGTGTCTCAGATTATTTCATCCCTTGAAACCATGCCTTTGTTGCTCCTGTTCTGTCCACTTGTACCTGCTTATTACAAGTATAGGCTGTGCTATGACAGTGTCAGAAATCTATTTTTGTGGGCCATATAAGAGAGCATTCCATGTTACTTGGCCTCTTAGCACAAGACAATGAGCTGGCTGATTCTTATACTTGGTCTCCGTGTTATTATTTGTTAATGAGTAATACTGCCTATGATAAACTTTACAGATGCATAGAAAATTTCATCTTAATGCTAATTCTTTAAGGTTTCACAACAGAGTAACTAAAGAATAAGCAGCCCAAATAGTCAATGTCCCCAGTGTGCCCCATTTATTTCCTTTCCCAATTTGAGAGTTAACCCAAGAGGGTTACAATCTAAAATATTTGACAAATAGATGTTACCCATATTATTGAGATTCCTTATAGTTCTCAGGGACAAGATAATATAAAATTTTAAAACATTATCTTAAAAAATAAAAAAGGGGGCACTATATCCCTGAATGCCATACAATTATTTAAATAATGCTCTTATTTTAAATTTTAAAATTTGGATGAAAAGGAACTCTGAGTGTTTATGGCACCCTACAACTAGGCATACTTATACCTAGGTGAAATGAAAGGATCCACATATTGGCATATGGCATGATCCTGTTCAGGTATTTTGTATGAGGAAGAGGACATGTTTGTGTTTTTCCTACAGGATGCTGCAGGAGTGTACTAGCTGCCAGAGTGGCTGGTGAGAAGTTGATGCTGGGACAAAGAATGATGTTGACCTGTGAGTTTGTTGAGTGCCCTGACAATGGTGACTGAGAAGCTGTTTTGAATGCATGTTCCTGACACATCTTTACTTGCCTATATTCCAGATTGGACAAGCTGCCCTACTTCAAGCTTTCAGACCTTGTGGGACAGAGAACATGGCGACAATAGAAAATGCCTTCAGAAAATCAAAGAGATGTTATGACTCTTCTCTTTCCTTTAATGTGACAAGTTATTCTGACTCAATCATCAACCTGTCAATCCAATATTGGAAATAACAGTTTTCATTTGGAAGATTGGTTCTGGACATTTTCAGAGACATTTAAAAGTTCACAACTGTCTTGTTACATTTACAGTGGAAAAATTGATACAGCATCTAGATTTTGAACAAATGTTACTAAAATATTTAATGTAAGTTATATTGATTGTACACTTTCTAATTTTGTTACTGTATATACCAGCCTTTGTTTTATTGCTTGTGAGTACTAGGGGACCTTGATATTCTGTAAAAGGCTTATAAATATTGGAAGAAGTGAGTCAAGTTTTAAACAGAAACTGTAAGATAGTGGGTTTGATTATTACTGGTATAGTGATATAGCTATTTAACTTATAACACTATTGCTTTGACTTTTGTTAAGCCTTTAGCAAAAATGTTAATGTTTTGAGTATTCAAGAAGATTTATACATTTGGAACAATGGACTGATGATCTTTGTGTCACCCAAATGATGCTAATTGTGGAGATAGTGTTGACTATGCTTCGCAGGAATGCCATTTACATGAAGCTGCTGGGGACCAGGGAACTCTGCCATGGTTGTATGGATATCAGACATAGGTCCTTCAGGAGATGGTCAGCTGATCCTTAACTGTCAAGAGACTTTGACATCTTTGCTGCTACACCCACTGTGTCTGCATTGTGTGGGATTGCCCTCTTCCAATCTGATGTTAAGGCAAGCACAGTGGAAAAACTTTCAAGAGAAGTTGCTGACAATTGGAAATTCTAAATCTAATTCAGCAGTCAGTGCTTTTACAGGAACAGCTTATGGCCCTTGGTGTTATGGCCCTTGGGCACCACAGTAGTTGGCCTTATACTTCTTTTCACATGCGCAAACAGCACTCCCTGTCTTGGGCAGCGACTAAGTAGGTGTTGTTGTCCTTGGCAGGAGACAATCCCACTGCCCAAATCTGGCACAGCCTTTGCAAGAAACAGCCAAAGACAGGTAACTCTTTGGGACTAATCTTCACCTAAGACAGAGGTCTCTGAAACTGGCAGAGTTTCTCAGAGATGGGCAAGAGGTTGGAACCCCAAAGTGTCCTAAGACAGGTGCTGCTTAATAAAAATAAAAAAGAGGGACTTGTTGGACCCTCCTGGATTCTGTCAGTGTTTGCCCCCTGCTGAGCATCGCTGATGCACGTGAAAGCCTTTGTTCTCTTGAACGAACACCCTCACCTTCCTGTCCACCATAGGGGGTAGCTAACACCTGAACACTAGATCTTTTGGTCTCAGCTTTAGTTTCAGTTTCTGTTGCTCCATTGTGCTTTCACTCAGTGGTTGGGGTATATATTCTGTGTACCCAGTAAAAGCTTTGGCATTCATTTTCTTGAAACATGAGTTAACCAAGTCTCTGTGTTTGTTCTTGGATCTTGCAGGCCTCCACCTGGTTCTCAGTGTCCTGATGATGCAGGCTTCGTCAATATCAAATATCACTGACCTGAATTCTCAAGTCAAGACAACATTTGTTAGCTGAATGGACTAAGAAACAAAATCAACGTGGACTACAACATGAGCTTGGGCAGTGGAACTAGAGATAGAATATCCCAGTGAACGTAGGGTAGAACCATTCAGTATATTAAAAAACAAACAAACAAACAAACAAATAACCAAAACCAAACAAACAGTAAACAATTAAATCATTGCTAATGATATTCTGCTATACTCATTAATGAATGTCTTATCCAGTAGTCAGTTAAGAGGCTTTCTTTCACAGCAGCAGAAGCAGAAACCCACAGCTATATCTTATGCAGAGGGAGAGAGAGAGAGAGAGAGAGAGAGAGAGAGAGAGAGAGAGAGAGAGAGAGACTAAATTATATGTCTCCATTGGATGGTTCCTCTTGTAGCTCAGGGAACCCAGGTAAGGTTATGGAGTGTTGTATGAGTCACACGAATGGAGGACACCAGGAGAACATAGCCCATTGTATCTCCTAATCAGAGTTTACTTGGGCTCACAGAGACTAAAATGGCAAACTCAGGGCCTACATGGGTGTGGAGCACGTTCTCTGTGATATGTTATGACTGTTAATTTGGTTACTTTGGTATTTTTCTTCTAACAGTGGAACTCAGTCTGACTTATTCTGCTTGCTCCTGAGATTCTTTTTCTCCTATTGACTTGCCTTGTCTAGCCTTGATATGAGGGCTTTTGTCTTGCCTTATTGTATCTTGTTTTGTCCTGTTTGGCTGTTAGCTCTTGGGAGCTTGCTGTTTTCTGAAGAGAAAGCAGAGGGGGAGTGTATACTGGGGAAAGGAGAGGTGAGGAAGTAGCTAGCAAGAGTGAACGAAGGGGAATTTGAAGTTAGGATGTGTGTATAAAAGAAGAATCTATATTCAATAAAAAGAAACTAAATCCATCTTTCTGTTTTTCTACAGGAGATTAAACTTAGCTTTAAATAAATCATCATTTTAGTAAAATGGTGAGGAAAAAGTATTCTAGGCAAATGGGACCAGGTAACAAACAAATATTGGAATCAATATTTACCAAAAACCATACTGCAAAGTCAAACTAGTCAGAAGACAAAAGAAGAATGGAAATTAACCAAGAAGACAACACAAGTATAAAATTTGTGTATCAAATTCTGTTGCACTCAGTTTCACAAAGCATGTTGTGCTTAAAGACACAGACTAACATAAACTCAAAAATAGAGGTGATATCAATGACCACTCTTTCCAATAAAAATGTTATTTGGAAAAAAAAACAGAGAAGCTTCAGAGTTAAATTACTTCGCATATAAAATGAACCAAACAAATATCTACAAAATATTTCACCCAAACCTAGGAAATATATACTTTACCCATCAGCCCATGGATGCTTCTCTAAAATAAAACGCATACTAAGGTACTAAACAAATATTACCAAATTCAGAAAAAAGTGAAATAAGTGTCTGTTGTATGTGAGCACAATGCTATAAATCTTAAAATGAATATAAACAATCTTTGGAAATTGCATAGATTTATGGAGATTTAAAGACACATTACTTAATAATGAATCGGTCATAAAAACAAAACAAACAAACAAACAAAAAAAAACCAAGAAAGTAAAAATTTAAAAACCTGGAATTAAATGATAATGAAGGTACAACCCAATAAAAACCAGGAATACATTAATAGTAACCCCAAGAGGGAAGTTTATTCTTTTAAGTACCTACATTGATAAAAAGAAAAACAACACATATAAATGACTAAATGGAGCAATGTAAGAATTTAGAAAAACAAGAACAAACTACACCCAAATAGAGCAAAAGACAAGAAATAATAAGATAAAAGTAAAAGTAGAAATTAATGAAATAGAAAGAAAGAAAACAATACAAAGGAGCAATTAATCTAAAAGCTTGTTCTTTAAGAAGATAAACAAGATCACTAAACCACTAACTCATATAATATAAAGAAATAAAAGAGTGGCTGTGACTATTAATTATTAAAAGGTGAAATAAGAATTTTGAGCATTGAAAATGAGCTAGGTTTCTTGTCTTTCCTAGCATCTACTTTTATTGGTAGCTCCTTAACACATCAGGAACTTCCATTTCTATATAAAAAACGTGTTGGCCTTCCTAGTACAGGAGTGAACATCAGGTTGGTAGGGATTCCCATTCTGTCCCTACCACTTATTGTTTCTAAGCAAGAAAATTTTAATTCTACGTCCCCATGGAATTTATTGATCTGTTGAAAGTGAAGTTTAAGCCTGCTGATCTGTGGGTCATTTTTTGAGCTAGACTTTTCTAGAAATCTACTGCAGATAGTTTGTGGGAACTCCCAAAGCTCTTCATGAATCTGTGTGATGGCCATTAATCACATACAGTGGCCATTAAGTTTAGCAGCTTATATATTATTGATGAGCTTTAAAAATTTTATTGTCTGCCCAGAGTATTAAGCTTTCAACAAACACAGTTTACCAAATAGCATTTTCTGTATCATATTTATGATGTTAGCAAATGGTGAGTGGGAGAGGGATCATAGGAACTGTGCAAAATCTGGATACTCTGAGATATGATCTGCCAATCATCTCAAATATCTTTTGAAGATCTTCGCTCATATGGGTAATTAGGGATCACTGATCTTTTCTTTAAAGGTCCCATTGATATTCATCAACATTTTCTGAATAGAATCCCACCACAGGAGTCGAATAAGCAGCCACTAACTATTCATTCCTACACTGCTAAGTTGTCTGTGACTTTTTCAACACTGATGTTTATGTGTTTCAAGACCATTGAGTACTAAGGAGTGTGTTTTTCTTTTTAATATGAATGCAAACATTTATTTCAAATTTTATTTTGTGTGTGAAAATTATTTCATATATGATTTGAGTACAAGTTGTAGTTTTAAATATATTTATGACAGCTAGCAAGCAGCAAAAGTGAAGAATAAATTACAGTAAGATCACATCTAGATTTAGAAATGATTCCTTTTGCTGGCTCTCACTTTTCTGTCTTGTAGACAGGGTATGCTTAAGTTCAAGTTTTAATTTTTTCAGAATTGGAAAAAGACACAGGCTTCCGCAGTTTTAGTATCCCTAGAGATGGATATTTAGAAACAGTACATTAGAAAAGAGAACGTTTTTGTCCTCAGCATATAACGTTAAAAATACTCTTCAGTTTTGATGATCCCTTTTATTTTTATTTATTTTTTTTAGCTTCACCACAATTCAACATAATCCTGAAGAGTCAAGCAGTACTCTAAGGAACTACCACAAAATTCTTTTGTGAAGCTGTTTGCCCCTGCCCTGAGAAATTGTTTGCATAAAAACCAATATTGCAAACTGACAAGTGATTGTGGAGAGGAAGGGACACAGTGATAATTGTGTCAGTTTTTTATAAGAGATAATAAAAAATCTTACAAGAAAGAAAGCCTAGTGACAAGAAACAATCACATACCATTTTCCACATTTAATTTTCAGAGTTTGGATGGGTGGCCTTTCTGAAACTGTCTTCACTGAGATCCTGTGTCCTGATTTTAAAAACAATATTATTTAAATCTTCAGCATTTTAAATGGGTTTTATGGTTACTTCTTTTTAACTGGTTCTCAATAAAAATCTAAACATCCTTTTTGGTATAGACAGAAATTGTGTGAAATCAAATGTTCAGTGAAATTTGGATGTGATTATCAGTGATGTTCTCAGAGGAGAGCTGCTGTACTGATTATGTGGGTGTATGTGGTACAGGGCATTGCAGGTAGGGTCACTCCTCACTCAGAGAAGCCAGGCACACAGGAACTAAGGACATTGCAGAACAAGCTTGACATCTGGAAGAAACCTGGTCCATGATTCACTGGGTAGAAATTCTGACTTCTACATCCATTCAGAGACTAGATTGGATCCAAAATACATATGCATTTTGACATTATTTGATTCTTATTTTACTCTCTACTTAATTGGTAGCAAACCTGTGCAATAGATAATACTTCTCTTTTATTTAATCCTCTGTAAAAAATTACAATTTTTCTTATGTTCTCTGTATGTTTTGTGCAATTTATTATACTGTGATAAATCAAAATAGGCAACACACATGTAGACAAGAATGGAGGACAAGTGGACACAAAGATCAAGGAAAGTAGCCTTCCTTATGTGAGAAGCTCAGGAGCACTGATCTCCTTATCATTCCTGGATATGGACACTTACTTCATGTTAGCTGCTTTCACCTGTGAACTCTCTAGTTAATGGTTTCCTCATTATTTTAGATACATCATTACTTATATTACAGGACTTGAGTAGATAATCTTAGGAAAACTTGCAGTCAGCATCAGATAACAGGGGAGACTTGGAAACACAATTATGAAAAGATGAAGAAACTGGAGACACCTCAAGCAAGTCAAATTCTGTCTCAGAAGATGTTCAAAAAGCCAGTTTGCAGAATATTTTAAGTTATTTTTGGATAAGTTTTCAACAAAAACAAAAATACCAATACCTTAGATTAATAAATCTTAAAATGAAGGGTTATTGAGTAAGTATGATACAGACAAAACTATGATGGACAGATAGTACGTGTCTTTATTCTGCCAAGTTCTTGCATCATTTCCTTGGTCTGTCTGTACCCTATTTTTTCTCATCTGTACCATTATAATGTTCAACTCACAGACACAAGCTGTTCCCTTTTACGGACAGTATGGACAACAGTAAGAAATCTACTGGTTAGAAATCACTGTTAGGAGCCTGCCCCACATGTGGCCCATATATATACAGCCACCCAATTAGACAAGATGGATGAAGCAAAGAAGTGCAGAAGTGTAGATCGCTCCTGAGAGACACAGCCAGAATACAGCAAATACAGAGGCGAATGTCAGCAGCAAACCTCTGAACTGAGAATAGGACCCCCGTTGAAGGAATCAGAGAAAGAACTGGAAGAGCTTGAAGGGGCTCGAGACCCTATATGTACAACAATGCCAAGCCACCAGAGCTTCCAGGGACTAAGCCACTACCTAAAGACTATACATGGACTGACCCTGGACTCTGACCTCATAGGTAGCAATGAATATCCTAGTAAGAGCACCAGTGGAAGGGGAAGCCCTGGGTCCTGCTAATACTGAACCCCCAGTGAACTAGACTGTTGCGGGGAGGGCGGCAATGGGGGGAGGGTCGGGAGGGGAACACCCATAAGGAAGGGGAGGGGGGAGGGGGATGTTTGCCCGGAAACCGGGAAAGGGAATAACACTCGAAATGTATATAAGAAATATTCAAGTTAATAAAAAAAAAAAAATAAAAAAAAAAAAAAAAATCACTGTTAGTTGGCATCCTAGAGTCCCTGTAATGTACAACAATAGTGACTGATGGGAAAGAACCCTTTCCCAATTAATTCTACCCTAAAAGTAGCCTTTAATGGTTCATACTCTCTTACAGAGGGTCTGGTAGGTTTTAGCCTGAATGAAACTCTTTGTCCACTGGACTTCAAAGCCAAAATAGTAATAGGTAATTTCTCTAATTGGATTAATTGGCAATGTGAGCCCCGGGGATGTTGGCCTGTTCTCAATTATGTCCCCTTTATAGATTATGGCCCTACAGTATTTTTTTCCAGAACACTTTTATAAATGGCAGGCATTAGAACTTTTCTGTTATTCTCAAGGAACTCCTCCTCCCTTTTAGCCAACTCTATATCTTTTGCTCACCCGGAGGTCTCCCCACTACGTGACTCATGGTATCTCTCATGGGGATGGTGCCTTGGTTCAGACTGGAAACCTACTTATATGGTATATCTCTCAACTGAATTTCAAGTTCCACTAGCCTTCTGAGTGGCATTCTGGGGTCAAGATTTTCACAATGCAGCTGACCAATCTCTACCTTACTTTTTCCAACAAGACCCACAATTGAATATTATTGACCTTTCTGATCACTTTCAGGCCCTTTGTACCTGTGGGGCTCCTGGTGCTGTTTGGATTATATACCATTCATCCCTATTTAAGGTGGCTCTTTTTATGACTTCCTCTTTGAAAGAAATCGTAACATACCTTTTTCCGAGAGTCAATGGACTACCAACTGAACCTCTCATGGGGAATCAGCCACCAATTTGAACTGCACTGGGCATCCCTGTGTGAAACCTTTTTCCTTCTGACCTAGATCCAGAGCAACACTTCCAATACTAAGTTAAATTGCTCAGAGATAGACTGCACTCTTTCCCTCTGTTGGAGTCCCATGAATTGAGACATTATCATGCTCCTCCAGGAACCACTAGTAATATGGGTTCCTATAAATGCCACTGCTGACTTCTGATTATACCTAATTCCTACATTGCTACAAAAGGAATTTTGGGATATCTGCCATTATTGCTGTCATAATGATGGGGGCTCTCAGCTGCTGTAGCCACAGCCATACTGGTTGTAAACTTAACAAAGTTCTGTGCAGACAGCTGCTGTTCTTGACAATATCTTTCCTCCAACAGCCTCTGCTTTAGATAACCAGTTGCAGGTAAACCAGCTGTTGCTGCTGGGTGTATTAAACTTACACAATCAAGTGGTACTTTTACAGGATGATATTAATCATCTATGGGATCTTGCTCAAGATAATTGTGATCCACATTATCCCAATATCTGCTTAAAACAATATCAAACACAACTTAATAGTAGGGCAGCATTAAGTTTACAGCATAGCTATAGAGTTGATACATGGAATTCTTCATTTCTTTCTTTCATCAGCTTCATCAAAATATTCTTCTCATTAATGTTACTCATGTAGATGTTATTACTTGGACCAACTGGCTTCATTCTTTAAGGATGTAGGGTCAAAAATACTCTGGTTTGCTTTCCCTGCAAACATTTTCATTTATGCTATAATTCTTGTTGGAGGCAGAATTATGTTTTTCATAATCTGGGCCACTAGACATATAATGGCTCAGCAACTCCACACCAAATCCCTTTTATTAGAAATACTCAGCCTTGAAATAAAGATAGGAGTGGGGGAGGAACTGTGGGGGATGCGGGAGTGAACTTGATAGAGGAAAACGGGTGGAGAGGGAAGCACCACAGTCTCCTGCAACTCCTCAAGAAGTCTTTGATCTTCCACACACAGTACAGGATCTATGATGGCTCCTTCCTTCCCCTGTCTTTAGGAAAACTTCTCACTGTTGATCAACCTCCTCCTCTGCAGAGTCGAGAACAAGTGAATTAGATTTGCCAAGACAGTAGATATAAAGCTGTTTGGCCCTTGCTTATGTTACTGCATGTTGATTAGCTGAAAAACTGTAATTTTATTGAACTAAACAATAAAGTTAAATCTGCATTCCAATGCTGGTCTCCAGAGTCCAAATCCAGGGAATCTTCATGGTCTCTGCCATGCCCCCTCCCCCAATTTCCTTATTCCTGTTCTTACAAGGATGAAAATCAAGACTCAAGATCTACAGCCTTACTATCTTAATAAATTTGTTTTTGTGTGATAGCTACCTTTCTTTTAGCTCTAACACCTGTTATCTATCTTTCTACTTATCTTTCTATCTATCCATCTATCTACCTATCATCTATCTGATCTTAATGAGATTCACATAATATTGGCATAGAAACAGACATGTTGATCATTGAAACTGAGCTGAAAACCAGAACATAAATCTATATACCTATAAGATACCTAATATTGCAAAGAAGAAGCTAGAAATGCATACTCGGAAAAAGTGAACATCTTCAGATAATGGTAATGGTCCAACTGGATGTCTCCAAACAACCAGGCAATTAAAACAATGGGTTGCTTTCCACAAACTGACAGTGGGACCCCACTGCCAAGGACAACATCCGTATAACTCATTGAACATGAGAAGTTGAGCTATCGCCTATATAAAGCCTTCACTCCTACATTCTAGCATCTTTGGCACAGTAACTTACTCTCTAGGCTACCAAAGGAAAAATACAAACACCAAACCAGCCACAAACCTTTGACATATGTAATGCCCTGCCTATATCCCAACACAGCAGATGCTGGGCAATGGTGTGTCCCAGAACTTGTGAAAGTAGTCAACCATATGATATAAGGCCCATTGCACGAGATGGAGCTCATACCCAACACTGCTCAGGTGACCAGAAGCCAGAGACTTGATAAACTAGATAACTAGTGTAAAACCAAACATTACTCTTCTAAAATTTTTAATAAACCATCTCTAATGACATTCTGATATACTCATCAGAGAAGCTTCCTTCTGCAGCAGACAGGAACATATATAGAGAACCACAGCTAAACATTACATGCAGAGAGAGTCTATGTGGGAGGTGTTCATTAAATCCTCACCTCTGAGCTTAGAGAATCACTTGGAAGTGGAGGTAGAAAGTTTGTAAAATCCAGAAGGCATGGAGGACACTAGGCTAACATGGCCTCTGATTTAATACAGCAAGGTACATATGAGCTTATAGAGATTTATATACAGCAAGTACGAACACTGGTACAAAAAGTATCAATACACCATAAAACACACAAACAAACAAAAAACAAACAACAAAACACAAAACAACAACAAAAACCAACCAAACAAAAAATATTTCAGCTTCTTTTTTAAAATTTATTTATTCTGTTGAAAAGCTTTTCTTTCTCCTTGAATTATAATCAAATTGTTTGCTAGTAAGGTAGTCTGTGTTGGCATCTGTACTATTTCAAGGCTTGTCACCTTGTTCCAAGCTCTTCTGGCTCTTATTTTAAATTTTAAATCAGCTGTTATTCCTGATGGGCTTGGTTTATGTATATCTTTTAATTCCTCTTTTGTTACTGTCAAAATTCTTTCTTTACTGTGTTACTGAGTGTTTTTAGTTTTATTATTGCATTAGGAGTTTGTTATTTATTTTTGTCATTATTTGGTGGTCTGTGTGCCTTCTGTACTTTAATGGACAAATCTCTCCTTATGTTTGGGAAGTTTTCTTTTATGAATTTTATTGAATGTATATTGGATATTTTTGACCTGGAAATCTTTCTTCCATTCCCTTAGTTCATAGATTTGCATTTACAATAGTGTCAAAAAACTTGCATATTCTGTTCATGAGCTTTGAAAGTTTTATCATTGAATGATATAATTCCTTCACCCTGTTTTCAAGTTCTCATATTCTGACTTTTACATCATCTGTTTTGTTGAGGTTGTCCACTGAGGGTTTTGTTTTTTGTTAAATTAGACTTGATGAGTTTTTCTTTTACTTTCCTGTCAGTTTGGATATTCTTTAGTTTTTCTATCTTTTTGTTGAGTGCAGTTTTTATAACTTTAGTTGTTCTTGAATTCCATTTTATTCTTTAACAACATTTCACTCTGTTGCTTGTTTGTATCCTGTTTGAATTCCTTGAATTTTGAACTTGTTTATTTGCTTGTTTTATAATTTCTCAGGAAAGAGATGCTGTGACTGTCTTGTCAAGTTTATATATAAGTATTATTTGTTTTCAGCAATTGTGAATGGTGTTAGGTTTTTTTTAATCTACATTTAGTGGTTGAAAATACAAATAAGATTGTTTATTTTATATTTGTCATAAATCTACAATTTTGCTGAGCTAACTGAATATTTTAAGATTATTGGGAATGTTTTGTAGTGTCAATGATATCTTCAAACAGGGACAGTTATATTTCTTCATATCCAGCTGGATGGCTGACTTCTTTGCACTTAGAAAGTGAATATACTCATATTTCAACTACTTCCTATGAAAAAATGTAAACTTTACTATGCCCTTTCTCAAGCTCTAGATCATTCTCTATTTCAACCTTCCCAAATGATTTTTAAAACAATTAATGAGTATTGAATATGGTCAGCCATATTTTATATACTTTTTGACATTATCTTGTGATTATTTCTCCTTTATGAGGTAAGTGAAATTTCAAGAGCTGAACCAAATTTTCATCCTAGGAATAAGATTCATCAGAACATGATGAATTTCATATGATTTTTAAATTTGTTTTTCTCTTCAAA
>NC_046154.1:142932629-142938572 GCF_011064425.1 Rattus rattus | reverse complement strand
ACTCAAGATGGATGATCAAAATGTGAATGCTTCACTCCTTCTTTAAAAGGGGAACAAGAATACCCTTGGCAGGGAATAGAGAGGCAAAGATTAAAACAGAGACTGAAGGAACACCCATTCAGAGCCTGCCCCACATGTGGCCCATACATATACAGCCACCCAATTAGACAAGATGGATGAAGCAAAGAAGTGCAGGCCGTCAGGAGCCGGATGTAGATCGTTCCTGAGAGACACAGCCAGAATACAGCAATACAGAGGCGAATGCCAGCATCAAACCACTGGACTGAGAATAGGACCCCGCTGAAGGAATCAGAGAAAGAACTGAAGAGTTGAAGGGGCCCGAGACCCCATATGTATAATAACACAAGCAAGCAGAGTCCAGGACTAAGCCACACCTAAAGACTATACTTTGGACTGACCCTGGACTCCTTTTCGGACCAGGTAGCAATGAATGGCCTAGTGAGAGCACCAGGGAAGGGGGAAGCCCTGGGTCCCGCTAAGACTGAAACCCCTATGAACTAGGACTGTTGGGGAGGGCAATGGGGGGAGGGGAAGGAACACACAAGGAAGGAGGGGGAAGATTGGGATGTTTCCGGAAACCGGGAAAGGAATAACACTCTAAATGTATAAGAAATACCAAGCTAATTAAAAAAAAAAAAGATTGACCAGAAAACAAATTCACATTACAAAATCAGAAACACCAAAGACTATTTAAAGCACTAAGGGAACATGGTCAACTATAAAAGCTAGAAGATTCTGGGAAGATGTCATAAAGACCCTAAGAGAACACAAAATGCCAGCTCAGCTGTTGTACACAATAAAATTTCAATTAACACAGATGGAGAAACTAAGATATTCCATGACTAAACCAAATTTACACAATATCTTCACACAAGTATAGCCCTACAAAAACTAATAGGTGGAAAACTCGAACACAGGAGGGAAACTACACCCTAGAAAAAGCAAGAAAGTAATCTTCTTTCAAGTATCTCAAAAGAAGGTACCCACACAAAGAGAATTTCATCTCTAACAACAAAAATAATAGGAAACAAGAATCTTTGGTCCCTAATATCTCTTAACAACAATGGACTCAATTCCGCAATAAAAAAAACAAAAAACAAAACAAAAAACCTAAAAAACATCCAGACTGGATACATAAACAGTATCCAGCATTTCAGTGTGTACAAGAAACACACCTCATTGACAAAGACAGACATTTTCTCGGAGTACAAGGCAAAAAAAAAAAAAAAATCAAAACAAAAGATCCCAATAAAAAAGCTGGAGTAGCCATTCCAATATCAAATAAAATCAACTTTCAGTCAAAAGTTATCAAAAAGATAAGGACACTTCATATTGTCAAAGGAAAAAACCCCCAAGCTGAACTCTCAATTCTGAATATCTATGTTCCAAATGCAAGGACACCCACATTCATAAAAGAGATTTTACTAAAGCTCAAAGCACAAATTACACTTTACTCAGTAAGAGTGGTGAATCACTGAGTACCCCATTTTCATCAATGGACAGATCATGGAAACAGAAACTAAACATACAGTGAAATCAAGAAAAATCATGAAACAAATGGATTTAAAGGATAACTATAAAACATTTCATCCTAAAACAAAAGAATATATCTTCTACGCAGCATCTCATTTTAGATAGATACAAGGAAACAAAGTTAAATCAAAATCAGATAAACTATCTAAACAGTCCATAAATCCCAAAGAAATATAATCAGTCAGTAAATGTCTCCCAACTAATAAAAGCCCAGGACCAGATGGATTTAATGGAGAACTCTATCAGACCGTCATAGAAGACCTAATACCAATACTGTCCAAACTATTCCACAAAACAGAAACAGAAGGAGCGCTACCCAATTCCTTCTACGAAGCCACAATTATGCGTATATCTAAACCACACAAAGCCCTGACAAAGAAAGATAACATCAGACCAATTTCGCTAATGAAAGCCGATGCCAAAATACTCAATAAAATTCTTGCAAACAGATTCCAAGAAGACATCAAAAAAGATCATCTGTCATGATCAAGGTGGCTTCATCCCAGGGATTCAAGAATGATTCAATATATGGCAATCCATCAATGTAATCCACTATATAAAAATCTCAAAGAAAATAACCGCATGATCATCTCATTAGATGCATAGAAAGAAGTTGACAAAATTCACACCCTTTCATGGTAAAAGTCTTCGAAAAATCAGGAATTCAAAGCCCATACTTAAACATAGTAAAAGCAATATACAGCAAACCACAAGCCAAAATCAAACTAAATGGAGAGTAACTTAAAGCAATCCCTTTAAAATCAGACACTAGACAAGGCAGACCACTCTCTCCCTACCAATTCACTATAGTACTTGAAGATCCAGCAAGTAGACAACCAATGGGAGTCAAAGAGATACAATTGGAAGGGAAGACGTCAAAATACCACTATTTGAAGATGATATGATAGTATACTTAAGTGACATCAAAAATTCCACCAGAGAATTACTAAGTCTGATAAACAACTTCAGCAAAGTGACTGGAAATAAGATTAACTCAAACAAATCATTAGCCTTCCTCTACTCAAATGATAAACAGAGGAGAAAAATTATGTAAACAACATGTTTTATAGTCGCTGAAACAGTATAAAAATACTGTGTTGTGACCTAGCCAGGCAAGTGAAAGATTTGTATGACAAGAATGTCAAGTCTCTGAAGAAAGAATTTGAAGATCTCAGAAGATGGAAAGTTCTCCCACGCTCATGGATTGGCAGTATGAATATGGTAAAATTGGCCACGTTCCAAAAGCAACCTACAGATTAATGCAATCCCCATCAAAATTCTAGCTCAATTCTTCATAGAATTAAAAAAAGCAATTTGCAAACTCATTTAAAGTAACAAAAAACCATGAAGAGCAAAATATCTTCTCAACAATAAAAGATCTTCTGGGGGAATCACCATCCCTAACCTCCAGCTGTATAACAGAGAAATAGTGATAAAAACTGTATGGTGTTGGTATGGACAGGCAGGCAGATTAATGGAATAGAATTGAAGACCCAGAGGGGTTGGGGATTTAGCTCAGTGGTAGAGCCCTTGCCTAGGAAGCGCAAGGCCCTGGGTTCGGTCGCCAGCTCCGAAAAAAAAGAACCAAAAAAAAAAAAAAAGAATTGAAGACCCAGAAATAAACCCACACACCTATAGTCACTAGATATTTGACAAAGAAAATACAACAATCCAGTAAGAAAAAAAGATAGCATCTTCAACAAATGGTGTTGGTAAAACTGGTGGTCAGCATGTAGAAGAATGCAGATCAATCCATTCTTATCTGCTGGAACAAAGCTCAAGTCCAAATGTATCAAGGACCTCCACATAAAACCAAATACACTGAAAAATAATAGAAGAAAAGTATAAGAACCTCAAAACACAGGCACAGGGAAAATTTCCTTGAACAGAACACCAATGATTATGCTCTAAGATCAAGATCTCGACAAATTGGGACCCTCATAAAATTGCAAAGCTTCTAAGTCAAACGACATTGGGATAAAATAGCAAAACCAACAGATTGGGAAAAAAATTTACCAATCCTACATCCAGTAGAGGGCCAATATACATTATATACAAAGAACTAAAAAAGTTAAGAGTCCAGAGAATCAAATAACTCTATTTAAAAAATGGGGTACAGAGCTAAACAAAGAATTCTCAACTGAGGATTATCAAATGGCCAAGAAGCACCTAAAGAAATGTTCAACATCCTTAGTCATCAGGGAAATGCAAATCAAAACAACCCTGAGATTCCACCTCACACCAGTCAGAGTGATTAAGATCAAAAACTCAGGTGACAGCAGATGTTGGTGTGGATATGGAGAAAGAAGAACACTTCTCCATTATTGGTAGGATTGCAAACTGGTACAACCACTCTCGAAATCAATATGGTGGTTCCTCAGAAAATTATACATAGTACTCCCTGAGGACCCAGCTATACCACTCCTGGGCATATATCCAAAAGAGGCTCCAACACATAACAAGGGCAAATACTGCACTATGTTCATAGCAGCCTTGTTTATAATACCCAGAAGCTGAAAAGAACCCAGATGTCCCTCAACAGGGAATGGATGCAGAAATTATGGTACATTTACACAGTGGAGTACTACTCAGCTCTTAAAAACAATGACATCATGAAATTCTCAGGCAAATGGATGGATCTAGAATATTTCTGATATTTCTGAGTGAGCTAACCCAATCTCTCTCTCTCTCTCTCTCCCTCTCTCTCTCCCTCTCTCTCTCTCTCTCTCTCTCTCTCACACACACACAAAACAAACAAACAAACAAACAAACAAACAAAAAAACCTAACATTGTATGCACTCACTGATAAGTGGGTATTAACCCAGAAGCTCAGAATACCCAAGATACAATCCACAGGCCACATGAAGCCCAAGAAGAAGAAAGAGCAAAGTGTGGATGCTTCAGTACTTCTAAGTAGAGGGAACAAAAATACTCACATTAAGAAATATGGAGACAAAGTGTGGAGCAGATGCTGAAAGAAAAGCCATCCAGAGACTGCCACACATGGAGATCCATCCCACATGCAGTCACCAAACCCAGCCATTATTGAGGATGCCAAGAGGTGCATGACTACAGTAGCCTGATATAACGGTCTATTGAGAGGCTCTGGTAGAGCGTGACAAATACAGAGGCAGGTGCTTATATCCAACCATTCAACTGAGAACAGAGTCCCAAGTGCAGGAGTTAGAGAAAGGACTGGAGGAGCTGATGAGGCTTGCAACCCTATAAGAAGAACAACAATATCAACCAACCAGACCCCCAAGAGCTTCCAGGGACTAAACAACCATCCAAAGGATACACAGGGGTGGATCTATAACTCCAGTTGCATATGTAGCAGAGGAAGGCTTTGTGGGGCATGAATGGGAGGAGAGGTCCTTAGTCCTGTTAAGATTTGTTGCCCCAGTGTAGGAGAATGTAAGGGGGAGAGAGGGAAGAGAGGGTGTGGGTCGGATGAGGAGCACACTCATAGAAACAGGGAGAGATTGTGGGTTTCTGGAAGGGAAACTAGGAAAGGGGATAGCATTTGAAATGGAAATTAAAAAGTCCAATAAAAGAAAAACATGTCAAATAAAAAGAGAAAGAAAGCAAACTAGATTAAAAAAAGTAATTCTTTTTCCCATCCCTGTGAGATTCCTATGTGCCCCTCTTAATTTACCCTCTCTGGGTCTGTGGATTGTATCCTAAGTAGCCTTTACTTTACAGCTAATAACCACTTGTAAGTGAGTTCAAACCTTACTTATTTCTGGGTTTTCTTTACTCCACTTTGGATGTCTTTTTACTAGGTCCATCCATTTGCCTACACATTGTGCAATGCTTTTTTTTAAATAGCTGAGTAA
The DNA here is from genome assembly GCF_011064425.1 of Rattus rattus. Taxonomy (NCBI): domain Eukaryota; kingdom Metazoa; phylum Chordata; class Mammalia; order Rodentia; family Muridae; genus Rattus; species Rattus rattus. Next base: position 142,933,181 of record NC_046154.1, on the reverse strand, counting down.
TGTGCCATTGTAGAAATGTACTACATTTTTTATACATTTTTTGATTGACAGACATGTAGTTTGTTTATAGCTTCTGGCTGTTAAGAGTAAAGTTGCTGTGAACATAGTTGAAGGTAATTTCATATTTTAAAATGTAAATCATTGGTAAATGATACATTTTTGTACATGCACAAAATATACACAGTGTGCTCATTTAACATGCCTAAAGTGTAATAGCTTTCAGCAAAGGTCATTATGATGAGTAGTAAAATAAAGAAATAAGCAAACAAACAAACAAACCAAATGAGCATCATACTGTCACACACTCATGGGTAGCAAGCCTGGACTCCAAGTAAAGGTTGTGTATTTAATGTGCCATTGAGGAAATCATGATTCCATTACTGGGCATTATATGCTTTGTCCCAGAAGAAAAACCATAGAATGTTCTGGGTTTTTTTTTTTTTTAAGCTGCATCATGCCCCTGATGACCAGTAGCATGTCAATGAGGGAGGAATTCTTTTTTTTTTTTTTTTTTTTTTTTTTTTTTTTTTTTTTTTTTTTTTTTTTTTTTTT